>NC_057807.1:37115358-37155666 GCF_018294505.1 Triticum aestivum
CGTGGAGGCTGGAGGAGGTCGACAGTGGAGATGAACAGTATCCCGTGGAGTCCCGTTTTGTGGTACACCACACCCCTCCCGATGAACAGGACCTCCGTTTCGACCGTCACGCTCCAACACAAGTCCGTTTCGTCCGTTTTGCGGTACGCCACACACCTCCCGATCAACAGGACCCCCGTTTCGACCATAGGAGGTCCGTTTCGTCCATTTTGCGGTACGCCACACCCCTCCCGATCAACAGGACCCCCATTTCGACTGTAGGAGGTCCGTTTCCTCCGTTTTGCGGTATGCCACACCCCTCTCGATCAACAGGACCCCGTTCTTAACATAGGAGGTCTGTCGTGGAATTAACACGTCAGATGTCCTTAGTGTCAGGACTTAGTCGCGAGGCCAACGCATCTATGTGGTAGCTTGAGAGGGGTTGAGCGGAATCGAGAGATGCAACACAAGACAGGGGTTTAGACAGCTTCGGGCCCCGAGAAACATCATCCGGTAAAAACCCTACATGCTGTTTGAGGCTAGATCTCATTATCATCACGAGGGAGTCGTCGTAAACCGGCTCTCCTCTAGTTGTGTCTAGCCCTAGAGATTGTTTCTTGCTTGTCCCTCTTTGGGGAGCCATGCCCTCCTTATATAAGTTGAAGGGGCGGGTTACATGTAGAGTCCATCTCGGACTAAGACTTAAACTATTTTGACTTCCTTTCCTGGGCTTCTTAACGTTTGTCGGTTTAACATTGTCTACTGGTTTAACATTGTCTACCGGTTTAACATTGTCTGCCGGTTTAACATGGTCTGCCGGGTTATGATTGTCTTAACACCTACCGGTGCTACCATCTGTCTTAACTCTGCCGGTTTAACACTCACCGGTTTACCGTCTGTCTTAGCCATCTGTCTTAACTGTCTGCCGGTTTACCATCGCCGGTTTACCAAGTCCTAGTCGGGTTAAGACTCCGGCCGGGTCATACCACGGGGTATATCCCCGACATTAGCCCCTAGTTTAATTTGGATTTATCCATGTTAAATTGATCCTGAGCATCTTTAAATCCTTGCCATTTCCTTCTAGAAAATCCGGATCAATAGGCTAGCTTCATAATCAATTTGCTAACATTGGTTTGTCACAGAGAAATATTGTGAAGAATAACTTCTTTGACTCAGCTCCCAATGCTTAACAAAACTATTGGTCTTTTAAATACTCATCTGATCTTCAGCCGGTTTAGGAATGTAGAACTTTCCGGTTTACAAATATTGATGGCACCGGATCATAACTGTTTTTCTTAACATGAGCTTTTGAAAATATACCTATTATATGCCTATCACTTGTAGCCCTCAAATCTTAAGAAGGTAACGTAGTAACAACTTAAGATTTGCTTCAATATGAATGTCACAAGCTTGAAGAAATCCAGGTTGTTCATCTCAATCACTAGTCAAAACTGAGTATTCCACATATGTAGCCCCCAAGTGCCGGGTTGTCATGCTTGCAGCAACCTGGGACTTGTAATTTCCCGATGCTCATAAAAACTTTGACCAGTGTAGCCCCCAAGGGTCGGGTCATTATGCAAATAATGAGTAGGGACTTTGAAAATATGATCATGAAGACTTTAACAGCAATTTGTAGCCCCCAAGGGCCGGCTCAGTAAGATAATATTGAGCTGGGACTTTATATATACTTCAATGAAAATAACATCATATGATGTAACCCCCATCATGGGGCTTGAATCCACATCCACAAGGTTAAAAGCCTTGTGCTTTACCAACTGAGCAGTGGACTCTTCAATATAATGGATAAAAAGCTTTGTACCTTGAATAGTTGACAGGATCAATTGGTAGCCCCCAAGGGCCGGCTCATTACAATGTGATGAGTCGGGTATTCAATAAGGTGAGCAAAAAATGACTTTGCATTAGCCCCCAAGTGTCATGGTGCATGCTTGCAACGACATGAGACTTGTGTATTTGATGTAATCACAACTTAAATAATGTAGCCCCCAAGTGCCGGGTTGTAAGCCTGCAGCAACTCGGGACTATTCCTTCAATTGTAGAATAAATCATATCCAAAAATAATAGCCATTGCGCTAAAGCGACTTTGAAAATCTCAATCATAATACTGGTTATTGATAACCGTAATAAAAATCCAGCCGTGTTGGCTATTTGAATAATATACCCAATGATTTATAAGCGTATAATTCCAATGGCGCAATCCAAATATATACTGGAGACTTATAGTCCAAAGCTAGGCCGGGTCAATAAACACCGGATTATAAGCGATTATGTACTGACAACTTGTAGTTGAAAGTCGAGCCGGGTTAATGGACACCGGGTTAATTTGATGACTGATAGTCATACCGGGTCGATAGACGCCGGTTCAACATAAAATTTAAAAAGAGAAAAAATCTTGACAAAGTCAAATAAAACCATGTAGTCGAGGCTTTTCAAGGGCTGCCAAGCCCAAATTCGAGGCTTTTCATGGGCTGCCAGGCTGCTGAGTTAAACCATTTGACCAAGCCTTTTAAGATGGGCCTCGAACTAACCAATCGTCGTTTTAACTTTGACAAGTTCAGGGTCTGTATAAGAGTAACTTGTCAAACGTTCGGCGGGTCATGCCAGGATTACCTGGATAGGAGTGGCTTACTTGATGAAGGCAGGTTAACCCGGGGTTTTAGGTGAATACACAAGGCTTCCAAGCTGTGGGTCGATACCCAATTACAAGGGTCCTTTCAAACTCTTTGTTACTTTACACAAAGAGCCCCCAAGTAACTTTGTGAGTTCTCAATGGGTGCCTATGTTTGAGTTGTGCGTAGTAACAAGACTCTCTTTGTCCCCTTGGGTGTGAAGCTCCCAAGCTTTGTTGTGGCGTGATAGCCGGATTAATGGACAGGACTCTGCTTAGCAAGCAGAAGCCCCCATGTGATATATTTCTGAACTGTGCTCGCCGGTGCCTATGTTTGAGTTGTGTTGTGCAACAAACTCTCTTTGGCCCCTGATGATAATATTGTCTTGATAGCCACATCAAGAGGGTAGTAACGCCATGTTCTCTTTGGTGAATACACCTATGTTTGAACAGGAAGCCCCCGAGTAATCATATGAAGATGAGCCCATAAGGCAGGATACCCATGTTTGAACCGCGTGTCAGGGCAGCAGGTCCTCTTGGGCAACTGAAAGTGCAACTATCCCTAGGTGGTTTTGGTAATTCATAATAACATATAGCTCATTGAGCTAATGCTATTCCAAGACTATTATTTCAGGAAAGCTCAATGGGTGGCATGGCATGGATGATGAAAGTGGATCCCTCAAAATACTAAGGACAAAGGATTGGCTCAAGCTCAAAAGCTCAAGACTCTTCATATTATATTTAAGTGATCCAAGATCACATTGAGTCTATAGGAAAAGCCAATACTATCAAGGAGGGATGAGGTGTTGCTTAATGATCCTCTTGCTTCATGTGCTTAGTTATATGCTCCAAAACCCTCAGCTACTTTCTCACATCCACAAATGACCTAAACCTAAAGCCAAAATTGGTCACACCGATTCTTCCTATCCGGCGCCACCGATTCCAAAAGTCATAGCCACTGCCATAAACCCTAAGCAAATCGGTCTTACCGATAGGGATCTCGGTCTCACCGAGATGGGATTGTAATCTCTCTGTTTCCCTTCGTAATGTTTTAGTCTAACCGAAGTGAGCGATCGGTCCCACCGAGATTGCAATGTAAACTCTCTATTTCCCTTTTGTAACATTTTGGTCTCACCGAAAAGAGCAAATCGGTCCCATCGAGTTTACCTGACCAACTCTCTGGAAAGCTTATTACCAAATTCGGTCTCACCGAGTTTGTGTAATCGGTCTTACCGAGATCACATTATGCCCTAACCCTAACTGAATCAGTCTCACCGAGTTGCATGTCAGTCCCACCGAAAATCCTAACGGTCACTAGGTTTGCTAAATCGGTCAGACCGAGTCTGTTGAATCGGTCCCACCAAGTTTGGTAAATTGTGTGTAACGGTTAGATTTTGTGTGGAGGCTATATATACCCCTCCACCTCCTCTTCATTCGTGGAGAGAGCCATCAGACTAAACCTACACTTCCAACTTACCATTTTTGAGAGAGAACCACCTACTCATGTGTTGAGGCCAAGATATTCCATTCCTACCATATGAATCTTGATCTCTAGCCTTCCCCAAGTTGCTTTACACTCAAATCTTCTTTCCACCAGATCCAAAACCTATGAGAGAGAGTTGAGTGTTGGGGAGACTATCATT
The DNA here is from genome assembly GCF_018294505.1 of Triticum aestivum. Taxonomy (NCBI): domain Eukaryota; kingdom Viridiplantae; phylum Streptophyta; class Magnoliopsida; order Poales; family Poaceae; genus Triticum; species Triticum aestivum. The sequence continues at coordinate 37,119,607 of NC_057807.1, forward strand.
TGAAGCACAAGAGCAAGGAGTTCATCATCAACGCACCATTTGTTACTTCGTGGAGAGTGGTGTCTCCCAGATTGGCTAGGTGTCACTTGGGAGCCTCCGACAAGATTGTGGAGTTGAACCAAGGAGTTTGTAAGGGCAAGGAGATCGCCTACTTCGTGAATATCTACCGCTAGTGAGGCAAGTCCTTCGTGGGCGACGGCCATGGTGGGATAGACAAGGTTGCTTCTTCGTGGACCCTTCTTGGGTGGAGCCCTCTATGGACTCGCGCAACCGTTACCCTTCGTGGGTTGAAGTCTCCATCAACGTGGATGTACGATAGCACCACCTATCGGAACCACGCCAAAAACATCTGTGTCTCCAATTGCGTTTGAATCCTCCAAACCCTTCCCTTTACTTTCTAGCAAGTTGCATGCTTTAATTTCCGCTGCGTATATACTCTTTGCATGCTTGCTTGAATTGTGTGATGATTGCTTGACTTGTCCTAAGATAGATAAAATCTGCCAAACTCTAAAATTGGGAGAAGGTTAAGTTTTTAATTGGTCAAGTAGTCTAATCACCCCCCTCTAGACATACTTCAAGGTCCTACAAGTGGTATCAGAGCCTTGGTCTCCATTTGCTTGGATTTCCATAGCTTTTGGTGGTCATAGCCTTGGTTTCACAACCTAGGAGAGTATGGCGTCTAGCGAGGGAAATTATCACCATAGAGGTCCTTACTCTGATGGTACTAATTTTGCTAGTTGGAAGCATAAGATGAAAATGCATATTCTCAGACATAACCCCGCCGTTTGGGAAATTATTTGTATTGGATTGCAAGGTGAATTCTTTGACGGGAGAGAGCCGAACTGTGAAGCTAATGCGGAAGAATTGAAGATGCTGCAATACAACGCTCAAGCTTGTGATATCATCTTCAACGGATTGTGCCCCGAAGAATTCAACAAAATCAACCGTCTTGAGAATGCAAAGGAAATTTGGGATACTTTGATTGATATGCATGAAGGTACCGAATCCGTCAAGGAATCCAAGTTGGATGTGCTCCAAAGTCAGCTTGACAAGTTCAAAATGAAGGATGGTGAAGGTGTCGCTGAAATGTACTCTAGGCTTGCTCTTATCACAAATGAGATTGCCGGCTTAGGGAGTTAAGAGATGACCGACAAATTCATCATCAAGAAGATCCTAAGAGCATTGGATGGAAAGTATGATACCGTGTGCACATTGATCCAAATGATGCCAAACTACAAAGATCTCAAGCCAACGGAAGTCATTGGAAGAATTGTTGCTCATGAGATGTCACTCAAGGATAAGGAGGAACTTCACAACAAGTCAAGTGGTGCTTACAAAGCCTCAAGTGAAGCCCCCACATCATCAAGTGAGAAACAAACCTTCAATGAAGAATTGAGCCTAATGGTGAAGAACTTCAACAAATTCTACAAGAGTAGAAGCAAAGAAAGAAGCTCCAAGTCAAGGTCTTACAATGACAAAAGTTCTTCTAGTCGAGAGCGCAATTTCTACAATTGTGGGAGACCCGGACACTATTCCAATGAGTGTACGTCACCCTACAAAAGAAGAGAAGATTCTCCAAGAATAAGAAGCAAAAGAGAAGAATCACCACCAAGAGAGAGGAGGAGTAGAGATGATCGTTATGAATGAAGACCCTCATGGAGAAGCAAGGATTCGGAGAGGAAGGACAAGTCATCAAGGAGATACACAAAACGAAGACATCAAGCTCATGTTGGTGAATGGGTATCCGGCTCCGACTCCGACAATCACTCCGAGAGAAGCTATCACTCCGACTCCGAATATACTCAAGATGAAGGTGTTGCCGGTCTAGCACTTGTGTCAACCAACTCCTACGACATATTTGATTCACCAAATGATGGAATTGGAAGATGCTTCATGGCCAAAGGTCCAAAGGTAACACATCCTGAGTATGTTGATTTCAATAGTGATGAAGATGACTTGCTTGTGGATGACGATTTACTTGTTGACAACTCTAGTGATGAATACTATGATGAAACGTCAATTAATCATGCTAATCAAGATAAAATGAATGACAATGATAAGAAGAAGATTGAGCTTATAACTAAAGAACTAAACACTCTTAAGTTAGCTCATGAAACTACCTTCGAAGATCATCGAGAACTTTTAAGGGCTCATGAGAAGTTACGCTTTGAAAAGCTCAATCTTGAGCAAGAGCATGAGTTCTTAAAAGCAATCAATGATGATCTCCGTAAGAAAAGTTCTTCTTACATTGCCAAGCGTTTACTCTTATCTACTTACATGCCTCAAGTCAAGTCTAGCAACAAGTACAAGAAAGATACTTCCTCTAGTAGTAACAATAATAATGTCAAATCCAATATTGTTGCTTCTAGTAGTTCTCTTGATTCCACTAATGATTCTCTTAGCCAAGTTACACTTGAGCAAGAAAATAGATTATTGAAGGGAATTATTGAGAAAGGTGTTTACAAGAGCCTTGCCGGGAGTAAGCAATTCGAGGAAATTGTAGGCAAGCAAGGAATACACCGGAAGAATCAAGGTGTTGGTTTTGAACGAAAGTTCAATGCCAATGGAGTTGAGTGGGAAGAAGATCAATACCCCAAGATGAATTTTGTTCCTCAACAAGAGAAGTATGATCCTACTTCCTTCAAGGGAACACAAGCCCAAGATGATCTTCCACCACAAGACCACAAGAACAAAGGCAAGGACAAGCTTCAAGAAGAGATTGATGCATTTGAAGAAGCACCTAAAGCCTCGTTCAAGTGGGTTCCCAAGACTATGTCAAGTTCTACTTCATCAAGTACCACTACAACTCCAAGGATTCCCATCAAGATGATGTGGATTCCGAAGAAGAAGAACTAGAGAGTTCTTGAGGGTGACTCCGCCAACATTCTTCACTCATATCATTATGGCAAGAACAAGTGCAATCAACTTCCACATCTTGCACTAGTTCAAGGAGTCACAAACCCTCATGTTGGTAAGGCAAGGGACAAGGTAACCTAATGATTTCATGGACATCATCTCGTGTGTGCTTCACGCTATGTCTATGGATATTCTTGCTTGTTCCTTGTGGGACTAACCCATGTAGGTAAGTTGAAAGTGCAACTCACTCCAAAGGATTGCTCCAAATGATCTACATCAACATTGAGCATCCACATCTTCAACACCTACATGAAGTCATCATCGACAAAACCCAAGGTTAGTTCATCCCTCTAAGGGGGGATCTCACATCTAGGGGAGCTTAATTCTAAGAATTGAGTCAAAGCAACTCTAATGGTGTGAACACATCAATGCATTATGTAAAAGTGGTTACCCCACTTGAGCTCAAACGATGAGTATGACCTATGATCAAATGTTTTTCATTTGACTCCTAAGTCAATATGCTCATATATAGATGACCTAGTCATCGCCAATTATTTGATAGATGCTAGAATTGGTTGTGCATGCGTTGCCACATATTTCATTTGCCATCTTATTGTGTGAGCATGTTGGTGCATATTTTACTCATTCAAGGACATCCACTTGTTGTTTTGATTGATTGGCTTCTTTCCTTTTTGCCAAGTGGATGGACAAGAATGCCTAAGAACCTTATCTAGCTATCTATGCTTTTCTCGTCTCAAAATCTATTCATGCTACATCACAAAATTTGATCAAGTCAGATTCGAACCACTCTGTGTGAGGAGCACTCGGAGTCCCCGATTCGTCATAGACTTAAACTTCCAAAACTTCTTTGTGATTCTCGGTCTGACCGATTCCTACATTTCGGTCCTACCGAGATCATTAAGTTGATCTAAGTTTTCAATCTCGGTGCAACCGATTTGAACTTTTCGGTCACACCGAGTTGTTGTAACTGTACACAGTTATGCATCTCGGTGCCACCGAGTTGTTCCACTCGGTCACACCGACAGGGTCGGGCTATATATGGTCACGGGCAAAAATTTGGAAATTCCTCCGAACCCCTTCGCCCGCGCAATAGCTTGCTCTGCCATCCCAGGTCTCCGGATCGTCTCCTCATCACCAGCCGCCTCCTGTCGCTGGTCTCCGCCGCCGTCAACGGATATTGCCCCCCGCCGTTGCCGCCGTAGCGAGTTCATCGCCAAGCTAGGGTATGGACTCGATCACTGTGCTATCCTCGTCCGATTCCTAGCACATTGTGTTCTTATTGATTCTTGCCACGATTGAAACACTCCTATCCAGTCTATGTAGTCCGTAGATTAGATGAGATTCAAAATTTTAGGGTTAGGTTTCTGCCGAAACCATCTCGGACCCACCGAGTTGGAAAACTGAGTCCCACCGATTTGGCTTATGCCATTGCACTAGTAACTCTCGGTCTGACCGAGAATTGCTAATCGGTGCGACCGATTTTAGGACTTTGTGAAACCCTAGCAGTCTCGGTACCACCGAACTGTGACTCGGTCCAACCGAGTTCATCAGTTTAGGTTCCAAAACTGCTTCGGTATCATCGAGTTTGAAAATCGGTTGATCCGAAACGCTTTCTATGGAAAACTAAAACTGAATTTTTGAATCATTCTTTTGCAAAAAAATCTCTGCATTTTGTGATGCTCATCCACTCTATCTTATCTATAACTCTTCACAGGGTTAGCAGTCAGTGTTTGCAGCATGTCAGACCAGAGTGACAGCCAAAACAGGTCAGAAGAGCAGATTGACATGAGCAAGGGCACTAGTCCCTCAAGTTCTTCAGATGATGGAAGCAGAAGCACTCCTAGCAACCTGCCTAAGGCTGCTACCAGGCAAAGGAGGAAGAGAACTTCAGATTCTGAAGATGAGGACTATGTGGCAGCTGAAGATGAGGCTACTTCCAAGAAAGTAGTGCTCAAAAAGGAATATGGCTCAGCAAAGAATACAAAGCCTGGCCTCAATAAGAAAGTTCCTGCCAAGAGGACACCTATGCCCAAGGACAGAAGGTCCACTCATGTGCCAGAACAGACTGAACCCAAAGAGGCACCTGAAAAGAAAGTCACATCTTCCAAACCCAAGAAAGTTCCCACTGGAGAAACAATGAAGTTTACCATTGAATCAGAGGATGAAGGTGCTCAGGACAAGAAGAAGAAGAGAGCAAGAACCACAACTACCCAGGTTCTTGGAAAGCCCTCTATGAGAAGAGATTCTGAAGAGGAAGAAGAGGTTGCTGCACCAGCACCCAAGGCACCAAAGCTTATGGGTGATGCTATTAGATCAGGGGCTGCAACATCTAAGCCCAAGGAAGCACCCAAAGCTTCCCCAAGGCCAAGCTTGCACCAAAGAGGAATACTAGGAATATTCCAGCTGCTGAGAAGAACAAGCCCCCAATGCCTAATGTTGCTGATGAGGAAGAAGAAGAAGGACATGTCCTAAGGAAGCTCAAGCCCAAGATACCAGACCACAATGATGCCCATCCTGTGGCTGAGGACATGAGGATCAGGAAGGACTCAGGGTTGAGGATATGGAGGATGCAAGATCCATATGCCTCAAGGAGAAGAACTGCTGTTGACTACAGGTTCCATACAAAGGAACAGCAGGACTTCTATGAGACAATCTTGTTGGATAAGAAGCCCATAGTATGTGATATGAGGTGGGTCGACTGGACCTACATCAAGGACAATGAAGAGCACTATCCTGGAGTGCAAGAAAGTTTTGTTGCTTGTGGAGTTGCTGATTTTGTTGGGCAAAAGCTCACCAACTGGAATGATGAACTTATCATGCAATTCTACTCCACATCACACTTCTATCCAGATGGGAGGATAGTTTGGATGTCAGAAGGCACCAGGTACCAGTCAACTGTTGAAGAATGGGCAAGTCTGATCAATGCCCCAAAGGAAAATGAAGATGACCTGGACATTTATGCCAAGAAGAAGATGGACCACAATTCCATGGCACACATGTACAAGGAGATCCCAAACAAAGCTGTAGAGACACATAAGTTTGGATCAGTCCACTTCCTTCTGTCAGGGCTGCCAACTATCAATTGGATCCTAAGGCACACCTTGTTGCCTAAGTCTGGTGACCACAACATGATCAGAGGGCATCCCATCAACATGTTGCATTTGTTTGATGTGCCACAGAAATTCAAAGTCATGAGCCTTATGATTGAAACCATTAAGAGGACTGCAGTAGATCAGAAGAGGAGCTGTGGATATGCCCCTCAGATTCAGGAGTCGATTAACTCAAAGATGGGCACAGGGAAATATCAATTGGATAAGGAACATTTTCCACTTTATCCAGACTTTGAGGACAATGAGGTTGTCATGAATGAGAATGATCCATCATCAGTTCAAGCTCAAGAGAAGAAGGAGAAGGCAGGGAAGGAGAAGGCTGCCAGGATGCCAACTCAAGATGAGGCATCTGAGTATTTCTTGAAGAACAAGCAAGACCAGCTTGGTTACTTAATAGCATCAACTCCGAGGATTGAGAAGGGATTGGCCACCCTCACTCAAAATTAGGAGAGCTTGGAAAGAATCATGGAACTCAAATTCCATGACCTTGATGTCAAAATAACTGAGATTCAGTCAGTTGTGGAGCAGCTGCAGGATGACATGCAGGAGAGGCAGGGCAAGACTACCAATAATGTGTTTGCCAGAGTGCCTAGAGCCCAGAGGTCAGTTGCAGTGCCTGTGACAGACACTAGAGCAACATCTTCTGCACCAGCTACAGCCCCTAATGCTCTAGTGCAACCAGCTCCAACATCAACTCCAGCATCCTCTACTTCAACTGAAGCCTTCATTCTTGGAGTTATCCGGACACCACCACCTGAAGATCAAGCCTGAGAGTCGATCTAGCACTATGCATTTTCTATGAACTTTTTGGTAACTTGTTGCCAAAGGGAGAGAAAAATGTATAGATCATAGGCTTCGAGAGAGAGTGTGTTACTTTTATTCTCTCTTGATTTGGTGGTTAAAACTTGTTTGCTTTTGATTGCTTGAGATACTATGCTTGTGAGACATTGATGATCATGTGTTTGGTCATAAGCTACACTTATGCATGTTTGATGATCTTATCTTATCTATCCTATATGATCATTCACTTTGCTTGGTGATGAGTGCATGTATTCAATCTTTATTATTTTGAGCGCTCCACCAAGATGTATGTGACATGGAAGAGTAACCCATGAGCCTAATTCATTGTGTATTTGCAGTCCAAAGCAAATCTTAAACTATGCACAAATTTAAGGGGAGCTCTTGCTTATCACATACTTCTCAAAGCGACAATGTTTTTCAATCTTATTATCATTTGTCAAAGCTTTGATCTATATGTTGTCATCATTCACCAAAAAGGGGGAGGTTGAAAATGCAACTATCCCTAGGTGGTTTTGGTAATTCATAACAACATATAGCTCATTGAGCTAATGCTATTCCAAGAATATTATTTCAGGAAAGCTCAATGGATGGCATGGCATGGATGATGAAAGTGGATCCCTCAAAATACTAAGGACAAAGGATTGGCTCAAGCTCAAAAGCTCAAGACTCTTCATTTTATATTTTAGTGATCCAAGATCACATTGAGTCTATAGGAAAAGCCAATACTATCAAGGAGGGATGAGGTGTTGCTTAATGAGCCTCTTGCTTCATGTGCTTAGTGATATGCTCCAAAACCCTCAGCTACTTTCTCACATCCACAAATGACCTAAACCTAAAGCCAAAACCAGTCACACCGATTCTTCCTATCCGGCGCCACCAATTCCAAAAGTCATAGCCACTGCCACAAACCCTAAGCAAATCGGTCTTACCGATAGGGATCTCGGTCTCGCCGAGATGGGATTGTAATCTCTCTGTTTCCCTTCATAACGTTTCGGTCTAACCAAAGTGAGCGATCGGTCCCACCGAGATTGCAATATAAACTCTCTGTTTCCCTTTTGTAACATTTCGGTCTCACCGAAAAGAGCAAATCGGTCCCATCGAGTTTACCTGACCAACTCTCTGGAAAGCTTATTACCAAAATCGGTCTCACCGAGTTTGTGTAATCGGTCTTACTGAGATTACTTTATGCCCTAACCCTAACCGAACCGGTCTCACCGAGTTGCATGTCAGTCCCACCGAAAATCCTAACGGTCACTAGGTTTGCTAAATCGGTCCGACCGAGTCTGTTGAATCGGTCCCACCGAGTTTGCTAAATTGTGTGTAACGGTTAGATTTTGTGTGGAGGCTATATATACCCCTCCACCTCCTCTTCATTCGTGGAGAGAGCCATCAGACTAAACCTACACTTCCAACTTACCATTTCTGAGAGAGAACCACCTACTCATGTGTTGAGGCCAAGATATTCCATTCCTACCATATGAATCTTGATCTCTAGCCTTCCGCAAGTTGCTTTCCACTCAAATCTTCTTTCCACCAGATCCAAAACCTATGAGAGAGAGTTGAATATTGGGGAGACTATCATTTGAAGCACAAGAGCAAGGAGTTCATCATCAACGCACCATTTGTTACTTCTTGGAGAGTAGTGTCTCCTAGATTGGCTAGGTGTCACTTGGGAGCCTCCGACAAGATTGTGGAGTTGAACCAAGCAGTTTGTAAGGGCAAGGAGATCGCCTACTTCATGAAGATCTACCGCTAGTGAGGCAAGTCCATCGTGGGCGACGGCCATGGTGGGATAGACAAGGTTGCTTCTTCGTGGACCCTTCGTGGACTCGCGCAACCATTACCCTTCGTGGGTTGAAGTCTCCATCAACGTGGATGTACGATAGCACCACCTATTGGAACCACGCCAAAAACATCCGTGTCTCCAATTGCGTTTGAATCGTCCAAACCCTTCCCTTTACTTTCTAGCAAGTTGCATGCTTTAATTTCCGCTGCGTATATACTCTTTGCATGCTTGCTTGAATTGTGTGATGATTGCTTGACTTGTCCTAAGATAGATAAAATCTGCCAAACTCTAAAATTGGGAAAAGGTTAAGTTTTTAATTGGTCAAGTAGTCTAATCACCCCCCTCTAGACATACTTCAAGGTCCTACAGCAACCTTTAACTTTTTGCAAGAGATAAATTCTTCTTGGACCGGAAATTCTTAAACCAGATATTGAGATCTTCAAAGCTTTGTGGGAGACATCTTTCGCTTGAAACTGGATTTTAAACCGGAATCTTCATTTTCAGCCGGAAATTTTCTGACGGCCTTTAAACTCGAACTTGTGAGAAGTTAATTCCTTTTTGAACCGGACATTTTCAAACCGGATTTGAGAGCTTCAGAGCTTTGTGGGAGAACAGATTTCCCTTGAACCGGATTTTAAACCGAAATCCTTTCTGATGACCCGGAACTTCTTCATTGAGTCAGGATTTTGTAACTGTCATATACTTTCTAAGCCAGAAATTTTCTGATGGCCTTTAAATTTTCATCAATATAACAGTAGCCTCCGGGACCGGATTATCTTTCCCTTCATCGTCCCGGTGTTCTTAAATTTGCAGAAACTGGCAAGATTTGCTGAGTCATGTCATCGTAGCCCCCGAGTCTCAAAGGTGACTCGAGGAGTTGGTTTGAGACTCTCCATATTTGACCGTGATATAAACCGGCATAACTTGTATATCATTGGTGTTGATAGCACGATGTGAATCCACAGAAAGTTGAGGTGATTGCGGTGGGTTATAAATGACCCCGTATGAGCCGTGTCAGTAACTCGGCCAATGGTTCCTTCCAACTGATGATTTGAAGTTTAACCAAACTGTAGTGGCGGCGACTTGTGCGCCTGCCCATTGAGCCACCCAGTGCAGACGGCGGTTGATAGTATATGATAATTTGCCTCCAATTTGTTGAAAGAAAACCGGGCTACCCAAGCAGTGACTTGCTCATACTTAATAAACCACTCATGCAGACAGGCACGGCCCTGGTGTGTCGATGTAGATCAGGCCGCAAACGGACGGTAAAGACGTCCACAATATTAGAGGTGGCTTGGACAGATGAACCGGCCGCAGTGTTGTAAACCGGTGCGGACGGGTGAGTCAATCGCGGCATTGTAAGCCGGCGCGGACGAGAGAGTCGGCCGTGGTGTTGTAAGCCGGTGCGGACGCGACAGTTGGCTACGACATTTAAGCCAACATAGGCGCGAGAATTGGCCACAACGTTTAAACCGGTGCGAGTCTCCTGTCCATGGCACGATGCCACTTTTGTAGTGGACTTTGTCCTGTATAAAATATATTGAAAAGACAGAGTAATTGTTCTTAAACAATTTAATATTAATAAAATATATAGAGAAGATAGCTCCTGGATTTGTGCGGATGACAAATGGTCCGTAAGTAGCATCCATAAGTAATTAATGGTCATCCACGGATCAAGGCGGAAACAGACCCGCCCTGGCGATTTGAAAATGCGGTGAAGTACACGAGGTGGCCGCAAAGGTGCTTGACTGGGTGTCTTGGACGAAAGGTGAGACGGATGGCTGCGGGCACGGAGTAGAGCAGAGATGGGTCGGGTCAATTGAACACGGCGGTCGGCGGCTTGTTGACGACAACCGGCGGACTCAAAGGTCGGACTCATAGGCTGGCGGGTTGAACAACATGAAGTAGAGACGACCAGCAGTTTGAGCGGCGCGAGGAGCTCCAAGGCAGAGAAGAACAGAGGCAACACCATGGCAGCTCAGTGGCAGCAGGGTGGCCCACCGGCGGATGCGGCCAATGAAGCGGAGGCTCAGTGGCGGTTTAGCACATCGGGCGGCTCATGTTTCTGCTGGAAACAGTGATAACCCGGCACGCGGATGAGCGACTTTGCACGCGCGGCGAACCGAGGTGAGCACCGTGGAGTTTGTGGAGGCTCAGAATAATGGCAAGGTTGGCCGGGCGCGTAAGACGACAGCTCAACGATGGTGGCCGGCGGCTTAGCACGACGCGAGGCGAAGCGGCTCACGGAAGCCCCCAGTGAGATGAAGCACCATGGCTTGGCCAGGGTGGCAGGGCTGTGGCGATGTCAGCTTCCGGCGGTTCAACGAGGCCGAACAAATGTCCGCTCAAGGCCACGCAAGCAGAGGTGAAATCCGGGGAAGCACGAGCGGGTCGTGGTGGTTGGCGGCTCTGAGATGACAGCGAGGCCGGCTACGATGACAGTGGTTCATGCTGTGGGGATGATGCGGGCCATCAGGGCGACTTGGGCCAGCTTGACGCGGCGGAAACAGTGCAGACTGCGCAGACAACAACAGCGACCAGTGGTCGGGCCGCGGAAACGGCTTGAGGCCTGCGAAGGTGGTGCCGGGTGCGACGGGTGACGAAGGTGGCAGCTCACGGAAAACTGGCGGCTCTAAATCTGGCGGCAAACCGGAGCAGCAAAGGCCAGATGGCGGAGGCCGGTAGGGGCGGTTTAGCGTCGCAGAAATGATGTCCGCACGGGGCGGCTCAGCAGCCGTGGAGGCCGAGTAAGGTTGTGGCAAAGGCGGAACAACACAGCCGAATCCGTAGTAGTGAGGCGACAGCTCATCCAAGCAAAGTCGCGGTGGCGCGGCGACAAAACTTGGAGGCGAGGCCGTGGTGACGCCATGCTCGGAGGCGAGACGTGGCCAAAGCAACAACTCGCAAGGAAGGTGCGCCTAGTGCCTGGAAACCCAGCAGAAGCGGCTTGGGCGCAAGGTTGACGAGGCACAGGCGGCCGATGGTGACGAGGGCGCAGTGGTCAACCTTGAGTCCTTGCCTACGACCACATCTCCTCCGGATCGTGGTTCCCATTGCACCCATCTGAGTCCAAGTTGCTGGTGGCAATGATGAGTGTTGGTGTCAAAAATGGCGGATCTCGGGTAGGGGGTCCCGAACTGTGCGTCTAGGCAGATGGTAACAGGAGACAAGGGACACGATGTTTTTACCCAGGTTCGGGCCCTCTCGATGGAGGTAAAACCCTACTCCTGCTTGATTAATATTGATGATATGGTTAGTACAAGAGTAGATCTACCACGAGATCAGAGAGGCTAAACCCTAGAAGCTAGCCTATGGTATGATTGTTGTTCGTCCTATGGACTAAAACCTTCTGGTTTATATAGGCACCGAAGAGGGTTAGGGTTACACAAAGTCGGTTACAATGGTAGGAGATCTACATATCCGTAAAACCAAGCTTGCCTTCCACGCCAAGGAAAGTCCCATCCGGACACGGGACGAAGTCTTCAATCTTGTATCTTCATAGTCCAGGAGTCCGGCTAATGGTCATAGTTCGGCTATCCGGACACCCCCTAATCCGGGACTCCCTCAGTAGCCCCCGAACCAGGCTTCAATGGCGATGAGTCCGGCGCGTAGATTGTCTTCGGCATTGCAAGGCGGGTTCTTCTCCAGATCCTGTGTACTTGTTGAATATTGTCCGGCTTCCTGTGAATATTGCGCTCCTCGGCTTCCACGCCCAATAATGGCCATCTTCCACGTGTTGAACGAATGCGAAAAGCCAGGGTATTTTTACATATATCCCTAACTGCGCAAATGAGCTGCCTATAAAAGAGACGAGGATCTAGATCCGAATCACACCATCCTCCCTTCGCGAGCATTCATCAGAGCGCATTTGACAGAAATCCATTCCACCATGGACAGTCGACGCGGCTCCTCCTCTCGCCCTCCCAGCCCTTGGCCTCGAGATTGGGAGAGATGCTCCATCCCGTACAGCGAGTTAGTGACGCTCCAAACTAAGGGATTTCTTCCCCCAGCCTTCATGGTTCCGGTTCGAGCCGAACTCGCCACCTATCAGGGCGGAAAGCAAGCGGAGAGCGTCCCCAGCCCCTCCAAAGGAGAGCGGGTATGCCTTATCTCTTATTTGATAAGAGGGCTCGGATTTCAAATTCATCTATTTCTTCGGGGGCTTCTGGAGTTCTACGTCCTCCAGTTGCACAACCTTACGCCTGCCTCCGTTTTGCATATCGCGGGCTTCGTGGCCCTTTGCGAGCTGTTTTTGGGCATCGAGGCTCATTTTGCACTGTGGAAGAAGTTGTTCTGCCTTGTGCCCCGTTCTCAAGAGGGGTCAATATATCAAGTGGGCGGAGCCGAACTATGGCGCATCGCCGGGACCGGATATCTATCCGGAACCCCGAAGAAGGCGTCCGAAGACTGGCCTTCGGAATGGTTTTATATAGAAGATGTCCCCCTGCCAGACCCAGTTCGGGTCGGCCTCCCTGAGTTCAATAACGCTCCTTTGAAGAAACGCCTAAGCTGGCGTCCACAGAGCCCTCAGAAGGAAAATGACAAGGACGTCCTTTACCTGATGAGCCGAATTAGGCTGTTAGCTCATTCCAGACTGACTATGATCGGGGTCATGGCCACATGCATTATGTGGGGGGGGGGTGGGGTGGGGGTGCAACCGCTCCACTATAGAGGCCACCCCATGTGGGATTTCAACGGGGAGGATGATGCCACCCGCTGCGGCTGTAAGGGGCTGGGATCGGTCGCTGATCTGATGAAGATCTTGTCCGCATTGTACAAGGGAGAAGAGGAGGAATTTCTCCACGTCAATCCACAGGGCGGATTTTCTATGAACAATCCTCCAAGCTGGGTAAGCGGACATTTATTTTTGCCTATCCGATCCATACTCCCATAGTCAAGTATCTCATTTTGTGATTTCGGCGCAGGAACTGCGCCGGGCCGTAAAGGATATACACAGCCCGCCTCCACAACCCGAGGATCCGGAACGGTTCCTCGATCCGGCCTCCCAAGAGGATCCAGACATATCGGTGGAGCTGATCGACGGGGTATTTCAACAACTGAGCATCGATAATGCCTTGGTCGCCATTACGGCCGATTACCCCGGAATACTTGCCGCCTCGTAGGTAACTGAGACCGAAGTCCCAATACTTTGAAAATGACCCATCCGTGCTTATTTTTGATCACCGTATACCGATGGCATTTCGCAGGGGGCGCCCTTGAGGCGGAAGGCCGAGCCCGCGTCGGCTAGCCAACAAGGGGCGGCACGACCCAGTAGGCTAAAAAGAAGTGCGGTCCGGATCGAAACTCCGGCGCAAAGGTATGGCGTGCCACCTTACTCCCAGGATTTATTCTCGGGAGACATACTAACGCTCGTGCTTTTTCAGGAAGAAGAGCGCTCGCCAGACGTTATCCGGAGAGGTTGCCAATGAATCCTCCGCTCGCCAGGCTCCAAAGCCTGGTCCAGAAGCGGAGCTGAACACGAGGCGTGCGTCGGATGCTCCTCCGACAGAGGATGCTGACAGGTTATCTTCCACCAATTCCGAGGTGGAGAGTGCCATGAATCACAGGCGTCGCCAGACAGTTCTTCATGACACATGTTTCTCCCCAGAGGCATTGGATGCCTTTAATTTGGGAGATGCGCACCTCCGTGCCGCTCAAAATGGTCTAGCCAGAGCCACAGAGCAGTATGTAAAAGACATACGGGTGAGAAAATTTGATAGTTATATATGCCAGTAGCCCCCGAGACTTGAAATAGTTAGAATAATTGATTTAAGGATCATTTATTGTGCAGGATCATTCAGAAAAGAATACCCAACTGTCCCAGGAGCTGGAGGAGTGCAAAGCCCAACTTGAGGCCGCACTAGCCGCAGCGGGGGAGAGACCCCCTCTGGTAATATATACTTCAAAAGATAAGTAAATTGTGAAGTGCGGCGTGTGTATAAGTCTGACAATAATATTGCAGATGGCGCCATGATAGACCCGGACAAGAAAGAACTCATGCGCCGGTTAAAGGCCGGCGAGAATGTGCTTACAAGGGTGAGGCAAGAGAAAAATAATCTCCAAGATGCCAACACCCAGCTGGGTGAGGAACTAAAGGATGTTCGTGCCCAGCTTTCTAACTCTGTTAAGGAGAATCGGCGGCTTCGACGCAGCATTTTTAGTAAGTGCTTGAACGAACTTTGAAAAAGAGTTCGGCGAGGAAGTCGACTAACAGAGTTATGTCTGTAGGTATGCTTATAGGCCGTCCTGCTGAGGAAATGCCCGGTTCTACGGGTGACCTTCTTCCCGAGCTCTTGCAACTACACGAACAAGTTCGGCAGGTGATGAAAGACGTCGCCCAGGCCTTGTGGCCATATGTCTCCCTGCCCGAAGGCCTTGGAGAGCTTGCAGAGAGGCTTCAGGGAGCACGGTGGCGCTTCCGGTTATGGAAGATATCGGCCTGCCGTCAAGGCGCCAGGGAGGCCTGGGCCATGGTGAAGACGCGGTACACGAAGGCTGACCCAAACCACATGGCCAAGGTCGGACCTGTGGGGCCCGATAGGAAGGAGATCCCTGTGAGCTTAGTGTACGGCCAAGTAGAGTTGGCCGCAAAGTATTCCTAGCAGGACTGTAAACTAGACAGCCTATTAGATGGCATTGAAGATGAAAACAATTAGTCAAATTGACTATGTAATTTAAGATGACATGAAAAATGTCTTCTAGCTGGATTGTAGATCGTTTGTCATAGCGGACATTTTCGCTTCAACCTCGGGACCCAATAGTCCGGAGTGTGTCCAAATACCCTCCCGGTTATATAAGAACCGGGGCATGCGTGGAGACCAGGCGTAGGGGTCATTAGTGCTTTATCAGACAAGTGCCCAACTAGTTATGTTATATTACATGGTTAGTAAGAAACATCTTCCAGGGAGAATAGTTCCGTTAGGGGTTCCTTTCCCTGGGAGGCATGCCCTAAAGTGCATGTCTGGACTGCGAAAAAAGCAGAAAAACATCTAGGGGCAGAAAAATAGGTATTAAATCGTCTTTTTGTTCACCGACCGAATATTCCCTTAAGAACGCTAGCTTTCGGCTTCACCCAGTCTGAGGTACACATCCGACTGACCCGATAGTAACAATCGCAGAGGTGCTCCCTTTACCACCTAGCCGAACAATCGGGAATGTAGGGGTAAGCACAGGAGCCAGGCAACCCAGCTTGGATAAAACTTAAGTCATATCGATGCATATAATGGTGAATAAAAGGTACATGCGGAAGTGTGACACATGTGTTGGGCATGATGCCCGTATAAATAAGCTTCTGTTAAAGAAGCCCCCAGGTATAATGAGCGCGGATAGCGCGTCAAGTGTGTGTGAACAATGCGCAAACAAGCTTTCAAAGGCTGTAATAGAAAAGGAGGGAGAAGGAGAGAAACAGAAGAAAGCTAATATGTAAAATATAGATGGAGGAAGGAGACGAACTCAGAATCCGGCGCTAGGCGTAGAATCTTTGGAGATGGGCTGCGTTCCATGGGTTCGGCTCGAGTCGGTTATTCTATGCATCTCGCAGACGGTACGCTCCACCGGTTAGGACTTGGTCGATGATAAAGGGACCTTCCCATTTGGGCTTTAGTTTGTCCTTTTTCTTGTCCGACAGGCGTAGAACTAACTCGCCAACGTTGTAAGTTTTGGCCCATACTTCTCTGCTTTGATATCTTTGAGCTTGCTGTTGATAGAATGCGGAACGGGCTTTTGCCACGTCACAGTCCTCCTCCAATGCATCCAAACTGTCCTGCCGATCGAGCTCGGCTTCTCTTTCTTCGTACATGCGCACGCGAGGTGAGCCATGAATTATGTCGCAGGGCAGAACTGCCTCTGCGCCGTATACCATAAAGAATGGTGTAAATCCGGTGGTGCGATTCGGAGTGGTCTGCAGCCTCGAGAGTACGGAGTCGAGCTCCTCTACCCAATGCGTGTTAGATTCCTTGAGGGACCGCACTAATCTGGGTTTGATGCCGCTCATGATTAGACTATTTGCTCGCTCGACTTGACTGTTAGTTTGAGGGTGATAGACTGAAGCATAGTCGAGCTTGATGCCCATGTTTTTGCACCAGAGTTTGACCTCGTCGGCCGTAAAGTTTGTGCCGTTATCAGTGATGATGCTATGGGGGATGCTATAACGGTGTACGACCCTTGATATGAAGTCCATAACCGGTCCGGATTCGGCCGTCTTAACAGGTTTGGCCTCTATCCATTTGGTGAATTTATCCACCATGACCAGTAGGTATTTTTGCTTGTGGGTTCCTCCTTTAAGGGGTCCAACCATGTCAAGCCCCCAGACTGTGAAGGGCCAGGTTATGGGTATAGTTTTGAGGGTGGTGGGTGGCATGTGGCTTTGATTAGCAAAGAGCTGGCAACCGACACATCGTTGGACTAAGTCCTGAGCATCTGCCCGGGCCGTCGGCCGATAAAATCCTGTACGGAAGGCCTTGCCTACAAGGGCCCGGGCTGCGGCGTGGTGCCCGCCGAGTCCCTTCAATGAAATTTCAAGGGAGAGTCCCTACAGAATCGTGGTTTGAACCTAAGAGATGCTTTTTCAGGCTTCGTGCAGTGGCGACGAGC
Organism: Triticum aestivum; assembly: GCF_018294505.1. NCBI lineage: Eukaryota > Viridiplantae > Streptophyta > Magnoliopsida > Poales > Poaceae > Triticum > Triticum aestivum. The sequence continues at coordinate 37,136,773 of NC_057807.1, forward strand.
CTTTTGTGGAGGTTCTTCTGCTCCGGCAAGTTGTCCGGCGTGAGATCACCCGGACTGTTATCTTCGCCGGGGACGGATTGTTTATCCATATTGTCATGTTCGGACGGCTGCTCGATAGCATGTTTTCCGTCCACCGGTTCGCCCTGCTCTATGGCTGGGTTTGTATGGCTACTGTCTTTGTCGAGGCGGGATTTTGAGCGGCGCTTACGTCGTCGTTTTGTCTGCTATTCGAGGGAATGATCCCTCGTGGCGTCCCGTTATTCCTCGTCATTGCTTCCTTTAGGTGTGTCCACCATGTATACATCGTGAGATGAGGTGGCTGTCCAATGCCTTATACGTGCTGGTTCATTCTTATCTCCTACATCATCGTCCATACCGTCGATGTCTTCGGAGTCGAAACCGAGCACTTTGTTTAAACTTTCGACAGTGGCTACGAAGTGGGTGGTGGGTGGGCTTTGAATTTCTTCGTCATTTGCATCCCAACCTTGCTGACCATAATCCGGTCAGGGCTCTCCTAATAAAGAGAGAGACTTTAGTAAATTCAGGATGTCGCCAAAGGGCGAGTGCTGAAAGATGTCCGCGGTGGTGAACTCCATGATCGGCGCCCGATCGGATTTGATCGGCAGGAGCGTGGAAGGTTCGGAGTCCGGAGGGGAGTCTGGCACCTTGGAGTCAAGAGCTTCGCAAAGAACAGGGATGGTGTTCGGCTCAATCGCCGTAGAGATCGCAGCCCCCGAGGCAGTGTCCAGCCACCCGTCCTCGATCGGCGCAGTCGGCTCCGAGCTAAGGGTCGGAGCGGACACTGGTGCGGCCTCCAGGGCACTGTCCGGCGGTAGAGCTAGATCATGCCCATCGTGACAGTGCGGCACGCTTGGCTGTGGCTCGAACCCGTCGAAGATCAAGTCTCCGCAGACGTCAGTCGTATAGTTCAAACTTCCAAATCTGACCTGATGGCCAGGGGCGTAGCTTTCAATCTGCTCCAGATGGCCAAGCGAATTGGCCCACAGTGCAAAGCTGCCGAATACGAAGATCTGTCTGGGGAGAAAAGTCTCACCCTAGACCGCATCGTTGTTGATGATCGGAGGAGCCATCGGGACTAAAGATGACGACACAGAGGAACTCTCAATGAAAGCACCAATGTCGGTGTCAAAACTGGCGGATCTCGGGTAGGGGGTCCCGAACTGTGCGTCTAGGCCGATGGTAACAAGAGACAAGGGACACGATGTTTTTACCCAGGTTCGGGCCCTCTCGATGGAGGTAAAACCCTACTCCTGCTTGATTAATATTGATGATATGGGTAGTACAAGAGTAGATCTACCACGAGATCAGAGAGGCTAAACCCTAGAAGCTAGCCTATGGTATGATTGTTGTTCGTCCTATGGACTAAAACCCTCCGGTTTATATAGGCACCAAAGAGGGATAGGGTTACACAGAGTTGGTTACAATGGTAGGAGATCTACATATCCGTATCGCCAAGCTTGCCTTCCACGCCAAGGAAAGTCCCATCTAGACACGGGACGAAGTCTTCAATCTTGTATCTTCATAGTCCAGGAGTCCGGCCAATGGTCATAGTCCGGCTATCCGGACACCCCCTAATCTAGGACTCCCTCAATGAGGTTGACTAAGTCCAAGTCGCTAGCGGCAATGACGAGTTTGACTGAGTCCTCCTCTTTTCAGTTTACCCGACGTATGTACCCATATCAAGTTGGTCCGAAAAATTCTGTCATATACTAGTGCGGAACAGAGGAAGCGCTTGAGGAATCTTTGGACTTGACTTGATCTTTACGCCAGCAAAAGCAGCAGTAGTAATGACGGTCGCTTCCCTCGGTATTTTAAGTATATATGGGTCTTGAATAAATGAAGCATCAGCGGAAAAGTCAAACTAATTTACTGGGTCGCGGCAGAGATTTGTTTCTCGCCGAAAAACTGCGTGATCGGCTTGATTCCACGCATACGACACACCGTCTCATCAAAGAAAAATTGTGAGCTCCTCGATTCCTAGGAGAGATCCCTCCAAGAACTCGACACCACCGTGCGCAAGCCCCACGGTGGGCGCCAACTATCGTGGAATTAACACGTCAGATATCCTTAGTGTCAGGACTTACTCGTGAGGCCAACGCATCCATGTGGTAGCTTGAGAGGGGTTGAGCGGAATCGAGAGACGCAACACAAGACAGGGGTTTAGACAGCTTCGGGCCCCAGGAAACATCATCCGGTAAAAACCCTACATGTTGTTTGAAGCTAGATCTCATTATCATCACGAGGGAGTCACCGTAAACCGGCTCTCCTCTAGTTGTGTCTAGCCCTAGAGATTGTTTCTTGCTTGTCACTCTTTGGGGAGCCTTGCCCTCCTCCCCTCCTTATATAAGTTGAAGGGGCGGGTTACATGTAGAGTCCATCTCGGACTAAGACTTAAACTATTTTGACTTCCTTTCCTGGGCTTCTTAACGTCTGCCGGTTTAACATTGTCTGCCGGTTTAACATTTTCTGCCGGTTTAATATTGCCTGCCAGTTTAACATGGTCTGCCGGGTTATGATTGTCTTAACACCTGCCGGTGCTACCATCTGTCTTAACTCTGCCGGTTTAACACTCGCCGATTTACCGTCTGTCTTAGCTATCTGTCTTAACTGTCTGCCGGTTTACCATCGCCGGTTTACCAAGTCCTAGACGGGTTAAGACTCCAGCCGGGTCATACCGCGGGGTATATCCCTGACAAGGTCCGTTTCCTCCGTTGTGCGGTATGCCAGGCCTCGTTTCCATCGCCTGTTCCGTCCAAGCCCTCCCGATGAACACGACCACGCATTCCGTTCCGACCCAGTCGGTTGACTCCCACACGTTCCGTTGCCTCCCGATAAACATGACGCATTCCATTGCCTCCCCATGAACACGACGCATTCCGTTGCCTCCCCATGAACATGATGACGACGCTGTTTCTCCGTTCCGACCCAGCCATGTACACGAGCCCTGGCCGTACGTATGCGCGAGTAGGCGTCCGAGACCCTGCCCGTATGTACATACATGGCCGTATTTTCTTTCTTGCACCCTGGTCGCTGTACGTACGTGTACATGCTACGTGCGCACCTCTACTACGACACGTACGCGCCTCTACTACGACACGTGCGTGCCTCTACATCGACCAGTATATATGTACGTACACGTTCGCGACCAGAATGACAAAGCTACGTACGCTTCGACCAGGTGGGTCCCAACTGTTAGGCACTTCATTGCCTGCAAAGATGTAGCTGGTGGGTCCCAGCAGTCAGGGGGGCGAATCGTTTTTTTTGCCCGGACGCACTTCCTTGCGTGCGAAGATGTAGCTGGTGGGTCCCAGCAGTTAGGGGGGCAAATCGTTTTTTTTGCCCGGACGCACTACCTTGCGTGCGAAGATGTAGCTGGTGGGTCCCAGTAGTCAGGGGGAAACATTTTTTTCACGAAATACGGTGGCCCGTCCGGTGGGTCCCCGCTGTCAGGTGGAGGAATCATTATTTTGCGCATAATAAGGAGGCACTTCCTTGCTGCGGCCGTGGACCCAGCTGTCAGCCTCTCCACATATAGTCCATGTCCGATGGAAGTCGTTCCTTGACCACGTTGACCACGCCGCGTCGAGAGCACCATGGCGGTGGACGACGGTGATGACTAGGAAGGGGATGACTCGGAGCTGGGGAAGACGCAGCAGTGGATGCCCACGCGAAGAGGAGTACGAGGGTTCACTGGTTCAGCGGCGGTGTGAGGCTGCTGTCGCCGCAGAATAACAGGGGGTGTGGGTGAGTAGAGGGATGGCCTGGCCAGCGGTGGGAGTAGTAGGGGCGGTGAGGCCTCTGCGGCATCATAGCTGGCCACGGGAGGCAGGAGCACGCGGCACGACCGGCGCTGGTTTGGGCGGCTAGAGCAAGAAGACCAGAGGTTGAAGAAGCACTACGGCCGTTGGATGAACATCGTATGGTAACAGGAGCTAGAATCGTTCATATTGACTAAGTTGGCAAAGCCCTCTGTCCCCGTCAACTTGGTAGGCCCACAAGTCAGCCTCCCACTATGCTGGGTTCCAGCTAGCAGGGGGAGTATTAATTTTTGTATGTGTAATAAGGAGGCACTTCCTTGCGTGCGAAGATAGCTGGTGGGTCCAACATGTCAGCGAGGGGCATGTTTTTTCGCGAAATACAGAGGCCCTTCCGGTGGGTCCCAGATGTCAGGTGGAGGAATCATTATTTTGCGCGTAATAAGGAGGCATTTCCTTGTGTGCGGCCGTGGACCCAGCTGTCAGCCTCTCCATGCACAGTCTACTTCTGATGGTGTCGTTCGTTGACCACGTTGACCACGCCGCGCCGAGCGCATCCAAGGTGGTGGACGACGGCGAGGCCCCGGACAGCAACGAGCCAGAGATGGGAAGACGCGGGAGTAGAGTCGCAGACGGAGAGGTGTATGAGGGTTAACTGGTTCTAGTGCGGTGTGGTTTGGCAGTCGATGGAGAAGAACAGGAGGTTTGGAGGGGTGGAGGGATGGCCTGGCCAACGGTGGAGTAGCACTTCATAGCAAAGCGTGCTAAGCAGAGCTGCTAGCAGCAGGAGGCGGGAGGTGGTCCCGGCGGCGCTGGAGGAAGAAGATGAGAGATTGAAGATGGATGCCGGTAGTTGGATGTAAATCCAACGGCTAACATGTCAGAATCATTTGTTGACTAAATTGACAACGACTTGCGTTGGCTTCGACCTATTGGCCCATATTTCAGCCTCCAAAAATGTGGCACGTATTCAACCCATTTTTTCAGAATTTATAGGCTTTTTTTGCGCGGTAGAATTTACAGTCAATTTGATCTTTATTTTTTGAATTACAGCCATTAGCTGGGCTAGGTGAACAAATATTGTAGCGTCCATGCGGCCCATTTATTTTATTTCCTAAAAAATTGCATGCCATTTGCACTTTCTCAAAATACATGATTTTGCTGGGCTGATTCTAATTATAATGTTGGGTTGGGCCAGCAATGTTATCAAAAAATAAAAAGGGGCTGAGCATTTTGTTATAAATATATTTAAACAATAAGTGATATTATTACATTCGTCCTTAAATCTTACCAAGCGTTTGTACACAATCACTAGGATTTTCGTGCCAAAACAATCCAGGATTTTATTTGTTCAGAAATTATTTTTATAAGTTAATAAGATGTGGGATATTATTTTCTTACATATGTAAGTATCTGTTAAATATATGATGACAATAAAAATAATATATAATAACATATAAAATAATTTAAATATATATAATATAGTTAGAAGGGAAACATAAGTTGGACCTGGCGTTCCTATTCTTATATAGAAAAATAGAACAGACCTCTGCGTTTTCTTTAAAAAAATACATAAATTGGGCTGCCAAAAATAAAACCTCGGATAGGAGGTCCATAGGCCGGTCGGTACATGACGGCCCTAAGAAAATACAAATAGGCCTGTGGACCTCCCATCCGAGGTCGTGGGCTGCGCATGTTAAAAATGAAAGCCTAGACGGGGAAGCCCAAAACCACGTCCAACACTTGCCAAAACTTAGTCCCTCATTTTCTCTGTGTTTCGCACACTCGACATTGTGTGGGCATTTTGACTGTGCATCATATAAAGATGTGCTATGCATGAATGTTGATCAGCATGATGTTAACTGGCTGGTAGTTCCATTTTCGACCATGAATAAAACTTCCAACATGATGTTAACCCTGTTTGAAAAGGCTGTGTTAATATAAATGCTCTGCCTCTGAAAGTTGCAGTTTCTTATCTGAAACTGAGCTTGCAGTTTCTTATCTGAAACTGAAACTTGCAGTTTCTTCTCTGAGAATCACATTGTCTGCACTTTTATACTCCTATGAAACTACATTTTTTTAAGTGCTAAAAACAGATCTCTAGAATTCATAAAATACTTCATATGCTCAATACTGCAAATCTGAAATTCAAAAGACATTCATATCTAAAAGTACTCTCAAAATACACAACACAAAACACAATTCACAACCTGCAAATACTGACAACCCTAAGTTCCTCCTGACAATTCACAACCTGCCCGACTATTGGGCTGGGGGGGCAGCCCCGTCCTATTCCTTGGCGGCAGACAACCGCCCCGTGAGACGATGTGAACGGCGAGGGAGATGATGGCGGGGAAGCGTCGTCGGGCCAACTGCTTTTCTCCTCTTGCAGTTGGGTTTGGTCAACGAAGACTCCACCGGCTCGCTCTGGCAGGACACCCTCACAAACGGCACCCTGAAGATGCTCAATCCTTCAATCTCTGGTGGATGCTCCATCTGGGATTGATACTCCCACCACCGCTACCTCACGATCGGATTCGGTGAATCTGCTTGCTCCATGGTCCAGAGGAGCAACTCTATGTACTCCGGCGCGACTCCCTCCGGGAGTATCACCGCCTTTTCGCTCTGTTGCAGATATTTGGCCATGGATGTCACCGTCGCCGCTAGTTGGTCCTTGTTGTCAAACCAAGACTGTATCTCCAATATCCTAGCTAGCTTCACAGGGTTGCCGTCTGCGATCCTCATGTATCGGTTGTATTCCTCCATCGATCTACTTCTCCACAGCACCTTCACTCGCCGGCGGTGGTTTTTGAATGGAAGAGGAGAGGAGCAGCGCTGGATTTGGATTTGAACGGGAGAGGAGCGACGCTGGTTTTGGACTGGAAGAGGAGAGGAGGGGCAGTGGTTTTGAAATGGAAGAGGAGAGGAGCGGTGCTGGATTTAGATTGGAACAGGAGAGGAGCGGCGGTGGTTTAAGAGGAGAAGAGCGGAAGAGCAACACTAGTCTTGGAAGTATTTTTTTGTTGTTTTGCGTATTTTGGGTCAAAGTTTGACCACATATTGTATTTGACAAGCAAAATGTGAATGCATGTGAACAAAAATTGTATCGTTTGGTTCATAACTGAATGTACTTTCAAATTATATTATTTTTGCAACGTATAACATATATTTTATGTGCGAAAATCATGGTCAAATATGACCCAGAATAAAAGGGAGACTAGTTAATGTGGGGTCGCTTTCTTAATTGAAGGGTAAAATGATTTTGATTTTGATCCAATCACAGCGCGCCGGCCCTCTCGTCCAATCCTAAATCGTTGCCGCGCGCTCCTCTCCCTCTTCTCCATTGCAAAACCACCTCCTCTCCTCTCCATCATCTCCATTCCAAAACCACCGTCTCGCCTCTCCCTCTTTCGATCTTCTCCATTGCAAAACCACCTCCTCTCCTCTCCATCATCTCCATTCCAAAACCACCGTCTCGCCTCTCCCTCTTCTGATCATCTCCATTGCAAAACCACCTCCTCTCCTCTCCATCATCTCCATTCCAAAACCACCGTCTCGCCTCTCCCTCTTCTTTATTGCAAGACCATCGTCTCTCCTCCCATCTTACAAAGCTAGCACCGGACCACTCAGAAGGACATCTATGGAGAGGATGCAGCAGCGAATTAGGCAGATCGCCGGTGGCAACCAGGCAAAGTTAGCCAGGTTGAAGGAGATCCTTAGTTGGTTTGACAATGAGTGGGAGATTTCGAGGACGGTGCGGGCCATGTGGCAATGTATGCGAAAGAGCGAGGCGGCAGCGATGAGGGCGGTGATGTACATGTACTCCTCGGTGGCAGTCATGCCGCAGTCCTCCGAGTTCATCGAGTATCTCCTCTGGGCGACAAAGTAGACAGATTCGCCCGAGGCGACAGTCAGGCGGAGGTGGTGGGCGTACAGGTCGAAGGTCGAGCACCCAGAGGATAATGAATCGATCGAGTATGGTGTGCCGTTCGTGAGGGTGTAGAGCCAACTGGAGCCACAGGAGTATTCGTTCTCCCACCGCAAGAGGAGGCCGGATGGCGCGATGTCGTTTCCCCGCCGTTCTCCACGGTTCCCTCGACGCTCGCCTCGTTTCAACGGCGGCGGTAGGGTTTAAGGTAAGCTTCGCACTAACCTAATCTTCCACCTACTCATGCTTACAATCAGTGTGACAGCTAATGAAAATCATGCTTACAATCAGTCTCCGAGTACTACGCCAATCACCCTAAAGTAGCTCTAGACCTTCGGGTCAAAGTTGTGACACAATGTACAAATAAAGAAAAATAGATTGGTGCTTCTTTCAGAAAAGAGTACTCCCTAGAAAACTGCCAATATAAGGTACTAGTATTTGGTTAGAGGATTTGCTGCCAAGAAAGATCCGTCCACAGAGAGCACCACACATCCCACTGGTGGTGGTGGATTCCAATGCGTGCATGCAGCATGGTTGGTGTCGGTAATTTTTACTTGGCACACCTTGCACTCTGCATATATGCCGGTTCCATACGTACATTTGTGCAGTTCCACCAAAATGCAGCTGATTAACCCTGTTTGCACAGATAATGAAAAAACGTGATTACATTATAGTGGCACTAGTTGATGAAACACACAAAATAAATAGAAGAAAATATTGTGACAGTATCATAGTATGCCATGCTGCGAGGGCGAGATGGGCCCTGCGACGCCTCATACGGTACACCTCATACTGGACATCATTCCAAGTCTCCCAGATACACCTTCTGCCAGTGATGAACATCAGTGTACAACGGTAGTACAAGGAGGCGCCTTGAGACATTCAAATCTCTATTTTTGTACATATCAACTAAAATTAAGCACCCTAGTTTGCAGAAACGCTTAAACATTAACAATGGGACTAGTTGATGAAACATACATTAACAAAGAGAAGCACTTTCTTTGTCTACATTGGAAATGAAATGATAGAGATGACACTCGCTCTATTTTAACTGTATTATTACTTCATTTTATCAGTGACACTAGGGTCGAGCAGGTGGCAAACAAGGTGTACTGTGCATCGCAAGGATGGAGGCCGGGGGTGCTTAGACTGGGATGCTGAAGCTGGCTCTTTCAGTCACCAACATGGATGATTCAATTCATGGGACCTTTTGGTGCAGTTCACCTAAAATGAAGCAATGTCCCATGAGCTAGCAGCTTCTTCTTCAAATTTTTTGAAGAAAAGGGCTCCAGCCCCGGTTCCATTTCCATCAAAAAACGAAACCCACAGAGCTTCTTCTTCATTAGTTTGAATAAAATTGAGCAACATCAAGGTTGGTTGTGAAGCTCCTGGAATGCTCAACTATAATTTGGATATCATTTGTGCAGTTCAACTAAGATCGAGCGTGAAATGTATATTTCTGTTTGCACAAAAAAGGTGGAAAGGAGGGTGACTAACAAGTGATGAAACATGCATCAAATGAAAAGAAGCATGTTCCTTATCTGAATGGCAATCCTACAAGGACAGTAGCAATTTCTAAAGCAGTGGCATTGCTAGATATTAGTGTGTGCATTAGGATTAACTATGACAACCGTTAAATACGACATTACTTTGGGCACGGGAGAGTAGGCGGACCAGGACAGTTGCATTTATAACGAAAAGGACCAACTTATCTTAATGGGAAATTTTAGCAGGACATGTAAAGAAGTGCCATTGATTCATATTACGGGAGGCATTACATTGAAACAACATTGGTTTAACGTGTCCTTACTTTTAACAGTGCGACTGCTACATTTTACCAGTGGCATTACATAAGAGTGGCTCGTGGCAACAAACATCAGAACATGATATCTGGGTTGGTCCTATTTTTGTTCGGTATAGCCACCTTATACTGTGTAAGGCTAGCAAATCTAGTGCTGGACTTACTCTGTTGACTTGTCCTGTAGTCCCCACTTTCTTTCCTTTTTCAACCAATAGATCAGGTTTATATTGAGTTTGTACTATGTTTCCTTTTATTTCTCTATTAGACCTAGAGACCAGTTGGATAGCCAGTCTCTGCAACTTTTCGCCCCCATTATTTCCTCTTTCGACCAAGTCCTAGATTCAGGTAACAAATCCTCCCCCACCCCCACCCCCTTTCTTCCTTGTTTGAACCAAGTAGTACTAGATTCGAGTGCATGAACTAGTTTTACCTCTTAATAAATGTAAAAAAATTAGGTGGTTTTCGAACAACCGATCGATCCTATCTACGAGGGGGCCTGAGAAATAGTAAAAGATACAAATGCAGCGATGTCCGGAGCTCGGGAAGTAGAGCAAGGCCGGTTTCGAAGGAAGTTATACCTGATGGTCGCCGGGATGTCGCTAGGTGGGCGTCGGGAGGCCGGATCTTCCCACACTACGGCAGCGAGGAAGAAGGGGTCGGAGGCCCTCCCTCGCTAGCGGTGCTTGGGAGAGAACGACAAGGCAGGCTGATCGGGATGCACCCAATAGTGGGTAAGAGCCGTCACCAAGGACGACCGCGTGAACGTTGCACCTTCTCACCTTCCCCGGCGGAGAGGATCCGGGTGGATCTGTGACCAGCGGTGAGCAAAGAGAGAGTGTGTCTAGCCACTGCTGTCGTGTTTAGATCTGGAGAGGCCGCAGACAGTATGAAGAGAGCAACACTAGCAAGCAAGCGCGGAGGCTCCTGCCTATATAGTGGAGTAGTACTAGTTTTCTTTTGTCTACCGGAGCTGGCTTGACCTCGTCAATGACTGTCGAGAAGTCTTCATGCACGTGGCCCGGAGGCGCAGTTGTCGTCATTTTGATCTGAAGCGCCGGATTATAACATATAACACGAAAAAATGCCACATGACAAGAAATCATAACCTCAGTGCCCAAAGGAGACAACATGAATCCCAACGGAAAAACTAGACGAGGAACAAAGCTCAAATTAAAGATAAACTCATAGAAAAGGGGTCCATCGATAGATGTCCTAATTAACATAGCCGGCTTGACCAAGATGGCAACCGAGTAGTCACTGTTCGTGCATGTGCCCCCAATGACTAGCCCAACTCAGTTGTCGTTGTTTAACCCTCGCAGTGATCCGTAGCACATGACACCTAATTTTGCGAGATGACAAGAGACCTTTTTTTAGATTTCTCACCACAATTAAAGCCATGTACAACACAGCCTGCACGATATGTAGACGATAGCCAATCCAGGCGTGTCTGCTGGAGTCTGGTCACATGCATGGATGAACTAATCTTCCGTGTCTTGCAGGGATCGTCCAGGCACCAATGTAGTACAACACTTCTCTAGTACTCTCGCTCGTCTCCCTCTTCTATTAAGTCACCCGACTTGCGGGGCCGGGGAGTGTGCCTATGGTCGGTTCTCAATTGTCGTCCCACATGTGTGTGCAAACACAATATGACGCGCGTTCCATTCGGAGAGCAGCGTGCCAGACCGACCGACCGTCTGGGGTGCGACACGAACGCGACGGGCGTGCTGTATACTCCATACATGTGTACCGCCGTTTTCTAGATGCTTTGCTCCATGGTGCGGGCGCAATCCATGGATACAAAATTAGTGTACTGTATACTATTTAAAAGTCGAGGGCGGGGCTTTTCCTGCGCGGTAGGCGGCAGGGCAGTTCCGCCTAGTCGGTTCGACAGAGACGCGAGAAGACGAGGGAGTAGGCTGTTGCAAACGTAGGGCTGTGTGATTTGACAGCGAGTTACTGCTGGACAGGTGGGGCCCCGTGATTTGACTTGCCATTATCATTTTAACTGCGGCGCTATGACTGGCGTGAGTCTCCTGATTCCTGACCACCTCCATACAGGTGCCTCTCCCAATGCTCCACCATGTAGTAGAGGCTGGCTCTTGCATGAGAGCCCACTTCTCCACTTTTTCCTTGCGTCTCTTTCCTCCACATATGCAAAAATGCCATGTAAAGCACACTATTGTACTTACTTGCTCCTACAGGTGCTTAAACTTGCCACATAGGCATAAAGTCTGATGTGGCAAGTTAATCAAGAAGGAGACTAGTTTGGTGACCCAAGGAAGAAACGGTGCTAAGCGCGTGTACCTAGGTGAAAAGACAATTTTGAGTCCATAGCTAATTAAATGAAGCAAACTGAGCAACACCATTTCATTGCAAGAGGTCACTCCTTGGCAAATGCAATAAATACTAGTACTCCATATGTCCCATAATATAAGAACGTTTTTGGCACTACACTAGTGTCAAAAACGTTCTTATATTATGGGACAGAGGGAGTATGAAGAAAGAGATAGAGAGAAGTACAAAAAATAAATACACTTATAGCCAACCTTATAGCCAAAACCTTGTTGTAGTATGAGTGACTAAGTGATGACTATGTATGACATGCCAACATCAGATAGCCTAACGCACCGTGTTAAATCTCCAAGGGCGCGACCGCACGAGCGATGCAACGGTCATGGTAGGCGTGACCATGATACGGGCTGCTGGCAGCCCTTGGATCTGAGATCAAACGGTCGCATGCTAAGTTGCTAAAAATTTGCAGAATAACCCTCCAGGATAGGATATTCACCCATAAGTCTAGAATCACGCCATGCAACCGTTCGATCTCAGATCCATGGGCTCTCGGAAGCCCGTATCATGGGAGAATGGAAAGCCACTACCCTGTCGTTCGCACGCTGGCAGTTCGCTCCTACTCGTCCCCGCACATCCTTCAATACTATGTCGGTTCGCTCCTAGTCGCCCGTCCATTCACATTATGGCAGTTCCACTAATCCTAACCCTCCTCCCAAATCCATGGCGTCCCAAATATCCACGATCGGCGGTGAGTACAAGGTTAGAACCATCACCGACGATGAGTTCAGTGTCATCTACACCCGTTCTTCCGTGACGGTGAAAGGATGCCTTTCTCGCTTCAGACGCATGTTCAAAGACTCAGATGATGAGTGGGTCGCTGGGCTAGATGTTGAGTACACCACAATCCTGGGACGAGAGAAGGATCTAAAGTACGAAGAGAGGAAGAAGCCCGCCGTGATCCAGGTTTGCGTGCATGACTTATGCTTGGTCTACCACATATGCCATGCCGACGTTGAGTGCCAGGATTTTAAGGACTTCCTTGAGAGCAACCTAGTCAAATTCATTACTGTAGACTTTGGTAATGACAAAGGAGTCCTACGTCGGATAGGCCTCGTTGTAGGCAACACCTTCGACCTCCAGAAGAATCGGCTGGTGTCCTCTCGTCAGCCTTAAATGCTAACCCTGGCAGGAGCCATGGTTCATCCTTCGTACGGTAAACTGGAGAAACCTCCATACACGTTTCATCATCATGCATGGAAGCGGAATTTACTAGATATAGACCACATCCACTATGCTGCAATGGATGGCTACCTTTGCTTCAATATCTACAAGGGTTGGATGAAGAGCAACAGCCAAGTGTGCGGTTCAAGCAAAGAAGTATTGGCCAAGAGGAAGAGGGACAAGGACGAAGTCGAGGACGTGGACGAGGACTCCAAGTAAGGTGGCAGTGTCGTTGCTCATGGTGGTTCCAATGCAGTGTCTACCGGAATAGTTGCAAAGTTTAATTTCAGGTGTGCTTAATTTAATTTGAGGGGTGTGTTGTGCTGAGCCCCCAGCAGAACTATGTTATGTTTCTTCTCGTTACTTTAACTCTTCGGTACGTACATACTAGTATTTCTTACATTTCATCTTTTAGTTGGTATAGTACTACCACTCGTTTCTTCACATTATATACGTACAATATATATGGCCAACATCATATAGCCAGCAGTTTAGTTGTCAAAGAATTTCAGGGTGCTTAGTTTTGTCAAAGAATTCCAGGATGCTTAGTTTTATTTGAGGGGTGGGTTGTGCTGGACACCATTATTATGACTAGCCTTTTTAATAGTACTATATGCATAATTTGGCGACGAGCGCTCTCTATATGTACCACCTTTTTTTAATTTCAAGTTTTGCTCCATGGCGCAATCCATCGATACTACTGCTGTACAAAAGTATACATTTTTTAAAAGGCTAGAGGGCGGGGCAGTCTAGCTTGGTAGGTTTCACGAGAGGCGAGGGCCTTTGTGATTTCACAGCTCATTACTGCTGGAAGGCATGGCCTTGTGATTTGACTGCTCGTATAAATGCACCGACGACCTGATCGAGGAGGAGCAAAGAACCGTGCGGTATACTCAAGTTTTCCACTGGAGTAGTACTGCGACGGAGGAGCACGAAACACGGCAGCCCAGTGCCATATGGCGATAAAAAATGATCTAATTTGGTAGTCATCTCATTGTTAGCATTGTTCTATTCATTCCCTCAAAAAAACTATTGTTCTATTCATGCCTCGCAGAGAACGTGACACGTGCGGCGAAACACCCGAAGCAAAAGATGAAACACAGGAGCAAAAGAAGAAGGAGGATTATCACCCCAAATGATCTAATTCGCCGCGGAGTCGTAACTGCTTCTTCATCGCCTCCACAACCTCCATCTCCTTGCGCGTCTCCTCCGCCATCTTCTTCATTCTATCCATGCTGCGGGATTTCTTGACGGGAACCTTCATCATCTGTTCCACGACCGCATTACGTACCTTGACAGCAACCGGGTGCTCGATGCGGAGCTTTGCCAACTCCTCCTTCTGTTCCATGACGAGGGTCTGCAGCATCTTCATCGAGGAACTACTATTCTCATGCAGCTTCTTCCAGCTGGCGTTCTTCTCCTTCAACAGGTCGATCTTGTGGCAGATCTTCGCCTTGTCCTCCTGAAGTCGCAGGATTTCGCCGGTCGCCTTCTTCTCCGGGGCAATGCTCTTCTTCAGCAGCATCACCAAGCCGACGGTCAACTCCCCCTGCTGATTGAGCTCAGCGGGCATGTCGTTGAGGCTCTCCTTCAGCAACTCCATCAAGCCCTGGATGAACTCCTTCTGCTTATTAAGGTGCTTATTGAGCTGATCGGGCATGCTGTCGAGGGATAACGACTCCAGCTCCGCCGGCTCGGCATGTTCGCCTCCGCGACTAGGGCGCTCCTGGGAGCCATTGCCTGCCCGTGAGAGATCTTTCGAGGTCTCTGCGTGGCGGTGAGCCCTCTCTTTTTTCCTGCAGCCTTGGTTGCTGCTCCCTTGTTACGAGTAGTTCTCGACCTAGAGCTCTGCTCACCGGCCATGGCAATGACAGACGAAGAAGAAGCACTTATAAGGAGGAAAGGTAGAGTAATTTTCGGTTAGGTAGTTCCCCTTTTTATAACCTAAGTACTAGCACTAGTACTAATACCTGCATAGTGGGAACACGTTCAGGTTTGTTACGTACTAGTAGGTGTGAGCAGGCTTTCGAATGTGATGGGAACAAGGTAAATATTAATTGATGGTTTTGGCTTTGAGGCCCGAAACGGCTCCCGATGAGTTTAGTGGAACATAAATTTCAAGTACTACACTGCTCAAATGCGTAAATATTATGTTACTGTCAAAAATTGGCACAAAATACGAAGGAGACCAATGGAAGTACTACTAGAAACCCATGATTTAACTACTCGCATGCGCGAAGTGGAGTAATAATGTCTTTCTTCCGCCTTCACGTCCACTCAATTTGCATGCGCTGTATTAATTGACCATCAATGAAGTGAACGACTTTACACGCATCAAATTATCACATGGGGTGGATCTTGGTACAAAATTGCATCCGCCCGTGTACCCGCGTGTGCTTGCGAGGGAGTGAGTGCATGCATGGCGTGCGTGCACATCTTCGCTTCGTGCATGTACCGCCAGTATGGCTCAGGGAGGACGAGTACATTCTTCTGGAACCAGCAGCACGTCATTGTGATCAATCCATGCAAGGAGGTCGCGACAATGCCTCCATATGTGCCACGTGGCTTCATGAACTGTAAGAGAGACACTATGTAGCGTGCCATTGGTATTCTAATTTACGTGTTTTGCACATACTCGAAGTACTAGTAAGGTACACGTGCATTGCACGCATCAGATTTTGCAACCAAATTATGAATAAATACCACACTATAGCATGTAAGCTCTGAGTCATATATGCCTGATGTAGCCCTTCATTTAATTCTTATAGTTCATCTCATTCAAAATCAATTAGTTTTTATAAAAAAACTAAGAACGCGGGAATAGGAAAAACATGGGTTTATAGTGGAATGTCGTCTTGAATCCTACAGGATTGTACGAGTGTTTGATTGTGCATAGAAAAAACGCAGAATTCTTTCAAGAGGTTTGAGTGGATGGGATGTTTTCTATGAAATCTAGTGCAAATGAATCATATGGAAAAATTCCTATGGTTTACAATCCTACGAATCAAACAACCAAGATAGGAAACATTTCTAATGATTAGAATCCTCCAAAATTCCTTTGAGAATCCTTTGAATCAAAGAAACCCTTAATCTTTATGATTCATGGAATTGTGTGTTGTAAAGCATAAAGTAAAAACAAATAATGGCAATTCAACTAGAAAAAAAGTTTGGGCAGTTATGATACGGAAGATTCTAGAACAAAAGAGAACCACTGTTGTTTTGAGGTTTTTGCATTATGCTTAAGTTCAACCATGGAGTCTGCTAGATTGTACATGTGGCAAAATCCGGTGGGGGGCTAGAAGATAGTGCGAGGGGCCGAGTGGAGGGAGACTATGAAGGAATGCACAAGTGCGAGATCGATATTTAGAGAGAGGGGGCGAACACGTGCGTTGTTGCACGCAGTGGCAGAGCCATGAAAAATAAATGAGCTAGGGGGCCAAGCATTGCTAATCCTTTATGAGGAGGGTCAATTCATGAACTTAAAACATTTTTAGCAGCAATTTTTCAATGATCACATTCATATTAGCCTCGATATATGGTGATGTTAGGAGGGTAGGGCCCTTACTGCCCCCTGTCTTCACCATTGTGCACGCGTCTGAGAGATGAAGCGGAAGGCATGGACGATGAGAAGGGGACGTTGGATACATAATTAATGTGGGTGTATTAGCTATATATGTTGATCCTATATAGAGAGGTATAGATTGATCGATGTGGACGTGGGACCTCACTGGATATATTGATTGATCGGTTTGTGTGGAAAACTTTGAAAGACCTAGCTATATACACACATACATAGAGGAACATCGATCATTGCGCATGCACGCATGAGAGATAAAGAATGCTCGATATGATGGAGAGGGGGATGTGTGTGGGTGTGTGCCTTCATGGGAGACTGACCTGAAGAAAAAGATTGCATGCGTGCGATGGATAATGCCGACTGGTAGTGTGTGTGCATGCATGCACGAGAGAAAGTTAGCGGTACAATTATAAAGAGAAGACTATTGTGTGGGTGTAAAAGAATAGGTGAGGTCATAATCAATGTAAAGTTGAATTCAAATATTTGAATAAGAGATCCTCATGTTTGAAACCCATGCATGCATGAATATAACGGAGATCTGCATGGTGTGGTTTGGAAACGAGCATGTTCTAATGTATACACATTGAACAAGGTCAGACTGATTTGAATTTGAGATATCGATGGCAGACATCATTTGGCCACGTCGCATCCGTGCATGGACACACTATTCTAATTGGAGATGATGGGCGGCTTTCGCATCACATATCTATATCTATACCCCTATATATATTTTATATTTTATATTTATTTTATATTGTGTGCGGGTAACTTTAACTTTGAAAGATGGTCGTTGGATGAGGTGAATCCGATGGTCCAAAGATGGCAAATTTGAGCACTACTGGCTGTTGGATATCATCTAGATTCCACCAGATTTCGCCACATGTATAATCTAGAAGACTCCATGGTTGAACTTAAGTATAATATGCACAAACATCAAAACACAAGCACTTCTTATTTGTGCTAGAATCTTCCGTATCAGAATTGCCCAAATGTTTTTCTACATGATTTGCCATTATTTGTTTTTTACTTTATGTCTTACAACGCACAATTCCATGAATCTTAAAATAGATTAGCTTTCTTATAAAAACTAGATGATTTTGAATGAAATGAACTAGACGAATTAAACGAACATCTACATCATGCATATATGACTCAAAGCTTGCATGCTATAATGTGGTATTTATTCATAATTTGGTTGCCAAATCTCATGCGAGCAATGCATGTGTACCTTACTCTAGTCTAAATGGTGTTTGTGTGTGTGTGTTGTGTGTGTTGAGGTGCAAATTGTCTTTTTTCTGGGTACACATTAAGCTTGCTCTTCCGAAATTTCAAGCCGCGCCTTGTTATGTCGAAAATTCAAGCTAGCGTCTCTGTCTATCGTGCTGCGAAACTCCGGCCACTTCAACCCCCGCCTTGTTAGCCCGAAATATTTAAGATGTATCTTTGCCTCATTGTGCTCTGACAACTCCCTCCATCTCAACCCGCGCCTTGCTATTCCGAAATTACAACGCGCGCGAAAACTCCCACCTCCTGTGAAATCCCGACACGTGAAATGCCCGTGGTACCCCTGAACCAAAAGAACCGGCTCAAATCGGTGGGGGTACTTTCGTAACTTACCCCACATTTCGGACAAGCGCGTCTCTAAGCCATGGTGCCCCACTGCCATCCCATCCGCCCACCCATTCATACACCGAGGCCGCGAAAACCCGCAACGAAACCCCACACCCTGCTCCGTCCGCCACCCAGCCAAAGCCTCTTCCCCGACGATGTCGTCCACAGCAACACCTCGACGTCCCTCATCCACCGTACCGGATGAGGATCCCTCATCGATCTCATCGTCCCACCGGTTCAGCCACCCCGTCCTCCACCTCCAAGGAGCTGCCCCGACGTTCCCCTCGTCTTTCGCGCCACCTCCATTCCCACACCGCCGTCTTCACCTGCACCACCGGAAGATCGGCGCCACCAAAGAGGCTGTACACTAATCGCCTCATTTTCTTCTTGATTCGATCTCACGGTGCTGCCGGTGCTCGGTCCCGAGCCGACACGGCGCGGCTCCATCCACAGCGGCGTCACCGGCCACTTCCTCCACGGTGTCGCTCCCTTGGTGGCGACGTCCACATCAGTAGGAGCTGCTGCTGCTTTAGCTCTCGCTCACGCTGCTACTCTGCTCTTGCTCTCGGTCCCCTGCCTTATCTGCTCTTGCTATTGCTCTTGCTCGCGCTGCTGCTCTTGGTCTTGCTCTTGCTTGCGATGCTGCTCCGATTTAGCTACACTTCAGTCGACTGAATCGACTTTTGGG